>NC_135707.1:1653548-1688548 GCF_964276395.1 Gasterosteus aculeatus
CATCCTGAATGAAGAACGGACGCTGTCGATTTCAAGCCTTCCCTTGCATCTCTCGTACATTTTGTTCTCTTAAAAAGATCTGACTTGAATTATTTTTGCGTCATCAAAGGTTCCCGTCACAAAGCTTTGCTCTTTGAGCGACTCGTGCACTTAATGGGGGTGTAAGCGAATGCAAAACAACAAACAAACTGCCCCCAAGAGACACAAACTAAATGAGCTTCTGTCACGTTACACGAGTCACAACACCTCAGCCCCCCCCCCCCCGCACCCCGAAACATTACAGCAATAACGAATGGACCTCCCCACTCTTGGGGTTTGTGCTAAGCACCCTTCAACGTGTACTTTACATGACGAACGATAACCGGGGAGCCTTCGCCACGTGGAGCCTCTCAGCGCCAACGTGCTCCTGCACTTGACAAACCTTAATTCTTTTTTCAGATGAACAAATCTTTCCCTCCTTTCGCCCTCATCACCAAAATGAGCGATCGTCCCGTCTCATCAGAATCCCCCTGCTTTATTTTTTTATGTTTCTTTATGATTGCGAAGGCCCCTTCGCCGCCTTCGCCCCTAATGACACTCGGATTGATGGAGACCTCCAGCAGCAGCCCAACAAATGGGCCGGCATGCGGACCAGAGCGATGGGGCACAGTGACGTGAGGCGGAGATGGATCAGGGGGGGCTTATGTGCGGATAAACAGAGGGAGTTTGATCGCCAGCACGGAGAGGGGCCATTACTGCAAATCCGCACGCTAATCATAATGAATCACTTACTTATTAACCGTTAATTATGGCACGCAAATACATCCCGTGCAGGCGAGCGAGCAGGGGGGCGCCTGCCATCATTCTGGGGGGGGGGGGGGGGCGAGGAGGCCCGCATTAATTTATTCTTATTTATTAATTTCCCTAATTAAAACAACAAGGCGGTGGAATGGAAGTGTTTTCTTGGGGTGAAACAAATGGAGGCCCAGTGAAAGCGATATGAAACCAGGCGTGTCGCGGTGTAAACATTAAATCATGTGAAGTGATGGTGCTTGTTCAGCTGTTCATTATCCCCTCCCCCTCTTACCCCTTTTCTTTGTTATTATATCACACACACACACACACACACTGCTGTGGTGATGGCGGGTGGCACATTTCTGCGTCATTATTCAGTAAATGGTTTACTTGTCACAGTCTCACAATAAGCCACAGTTCCTCCTGAAACGCCACCTAATCAGACAGAAACGCTCCATCTTTCCAATTTGGTTTCAGATGTTTGCGCGTCCTCTCCTCCACTGTACAACCTTTTACTGGAGCCAAACAGCTTCTCCCGTTTTCTCCCATCCCTCCCTCCCTCCCTCCCTCCCTCCTCTCCTCTCTTCTCCCGATTCCCCGCCTCTCCCTCCCGGATGTCCCGGAGTGGCCCACCTGAGCGGGCGGGACGCCCTAATGGCGTTAATGCCCCGTAATGCGGGCCAGATATTATAATCTCGACACTGTCACATCGCGTTAGCCGCCGGAGACTGACGTGTCAATGGCGCGCGCGCGCGCAGGTGACGCGCGGGGCGCAGGTGACGCGCGGCCCGGTAATCGTCCAATGCACACACATTTATTTTAGAATATTTTCACCGCGCTGCTTTCTGCAGCAGCAGCAGCGGGTATTTAGGAGGCATCTTATCTACATCAGATAAACCAGTATGAATTCTGCATCTTATCAATGTTTCACGAGGGAGTTTTTATATCAAAGAGAAACAACTTATAAAGTATTTTTAGATGCTTTTTGTTCATGTTCATTCTGCCTTGAAGGCCTAAACTCTTCTTTGACCATATGGATTCTATTACTCTCCAAACCACTTCTTTTATATTGAGTTCTGCATTTAGACACCTCCTAATCCATTTGAAATTGAAAGTAAGAAGTAAAATGTATCATCCAAGCAGAGATGATCGACACACGGATAACTAGACGGTTATAAACACGTGCTTCTGCCTCGAAGAGACCTTTTGTTGCTTGTCTCAAAAAGGTTTTGAGTGCTGAGCTGGATTTACAAACCAGACCAGTGAGTCTGTCTGCGTCTGCACGGACACACGGTACAACACGCGTGATCCATTGATGCACCGCACTCCGTTCTGCTAAATAAGCATGCAGTAACACACGCACTGACTTTCTTGGCACACAAATCCTTCCCTGCAGGTTTTTGCACACCTTTGCCGAGGCTGCAGTGTTGTACTAAATAAACAAACACCTAATGAAGGTGTTGATGACGCCTCTAACTTATTCTGCAACTTACTGAGTGCAGCAATTAAAGTCAAGAGAATTTTGCTCTCCTCGTGTGATAAATAACTCGTTGAAACCCAAACTTTGTGCGTGTGTGCGTGTGTGTGTGTGGAGGCCGTAACACATTGAGGCGCATGTTGGATGTTTCTGCAAAAAAAGCAGGAGCACGTCACGTGCGAAAGGACAAACTAACTCGATCCTTACGGTCGCCTCCGTCCCGCGGCATCTCGCGTCCGTCTGCACCGTGTGAGCCGTTTCGTGGCCTTCTGTCGGACGCCAAAGAGAAGACGACCCGTCCGTCTCTCGGCCCGCTGCAGCATGCGCGGACGCGCCGGCTCGCCGGTGATTTATGCGTGTGTGTAATTGAGTGTTAATAAAAAGTGTGTCCGGAGCGCATGTAATTGTGTGTTTTCAAGAGCCGCCATGTGTGAGCTGCTGTGTAATTGGGTGTTATCGATGTTGTGAGTGTATGTCGGGGTTGAAAGAGCGAAGGGACGGCGCGCGCCGTGATTGCGGTGTGAAAAGGCCTTCAGAAGTACACTTAGGCTGTCTCCTCGGGCGCGGATTCGTCTTAAAACCACCTAATTCTGTTTGATTTTGATTCGCTGCTCCGGAGAAGTTGCGCCATTTGTTAGAGCCGTCGCTAACACGAGACCTTTATTTTATCTGGGTTTATTTGTTTTTGAAAATCCTCCATGAATGGAGACGTTGGCGAAGGGAATCAGTGAAGGTTTTATTGCACATATTAGCAGAGAGGAGTTCAGTGTAGTAAGAACTCGTATTTATCCCGTGTTGGTTGGCTGCATGTGTAAGAAAATGTTTGTATTATAGTATTTTTCCTTTAATGTGTGTGCTCAGTGGTGCTGAAGCAGGTGAGCGTGTGAACGGCGTGTGTGTGTGAAGGTGAAGGCGGTGTATAGAGTAGTCCTGTGTGTGTGTGTGTGTGTGTGTGTAGTGGGTAGTGGGTAGTGTGCGGTGGGGTGCCGGGGCTGTTTAATTGATGCGGGCTGGCCATCGATCCCCCCCGCCCGGCCTAATGAAGGCCTGATTGGTTTGTGAGGGCTGGCTGGTTCTGCTTAGCTGCCTCTGCCTGCTGCCCTGGCTGCACACACCATAACACACACACACACACACTCACACACTCAATTCAGCATCCTTCTCCTCCTCTCCTGGTCGCACGCTTTGTGTCTTTACATGTCTGACTTTCTTTTTGTCTCTGACTCTCTGCAGAGAGGCGAATTCTTTCACTGGTTTGAAGCCTAAAATGTCTCCAGTCCCCGTAAATCACACACGCTGACCGATGATGAAAATCATTTTTCTTGTGACGGGGGGTTAAGATGCAACGCTCAAGGCTCCATTAATTGTAACGCTCCTCTTCCCAAATGAATTCCATTCTGCTCTTCCTGACGATTGTTGAGACACAAAGAAATGCTCGCGTGAGTGACGCGTCTCGTGGAACGCGGGACAGGATTTAGGTCCCGTTCCTTGTCCCCCATCACTGCCTCGGCGGTGTTTGGTGTCCCCGCCTGCCGTCATCCATCAACCGGCCAGCAATCCAGTCGGCCAGTCAGTCAGACGCCACGGTGCTCCTGGTGTCATGGCAGCGCCCAGAAATGTCTTTTTGTGTCACCGGGCTCACTGCAGACACAGGTATTACAGCGCCCGGTTAATGGCTTTGTCAGATGGCCTTTTCACTGAGCCAGTCAGCCAGACGGACAGCAGACTGCTATCAGTCTGTGCGTGTGTGTGTGTGTGTGTGAACACGTGTATGTTTCAGTCACAGGCATCAAGACTCAGTTGAGGAAACAAAAAGGCCGCCCGGGTCTCCGTCGCGTAGCAGCAGAATTCCTGTGAGTGTCTTTCTAGCCGTCATCGTGCTCAACAATCTGTCCCGCGTGTTGTTCCACGGGATTATTGGCAAATTCACTTTACAGCCGACCACAAACACGGATTTACATCTCTGCCCGTATACGAACGAGTGTGTGTGTGTGTGTTTGTGTGTATCAGATACAGTGTCGGTGTCACCGTGGTGCCAAATCCGGTATTTGACGCTCCGCTTTCCTGACAGCGATGATGCTCTTTGACAAACTCTTTGGGAAATATGTGGTATGTTTGTCTGGAGGAAACCAGGAAATCGTGGCTGAGACGGACGCAACAGTGAAGTGAAATGACGCGGCCTGCGCACAAACCCCCACGCACTGTGCGACTGTTTGAGCAGAGAGACCAACAGCACCTTGATCAAACTGCCCCTTCAACCTGTTGTGCATCTTTATTCCGCATCCCCCCCCCCCCGGCTGGTACAGTGCCTCCCCCCCCCCGGACCACCACAGCAGCCTCCACCTCAGCAACAGACACACGGCAGCGTACACTGCGATAAGTGGTGTGTGTTTACAGCTTGTTCATTTCCACTCTGCAACTCACGGCAGAGGAAAAGAAGGGGTGAGAGTGGGGGGAGGGGGGTGAGGGGGGGGGCAACGACGGGGAGAGCGAGACGGGGCTATCGGGAAGGAGAGGGAGGGCTTGTGGGGAGTGTTTTTGTCCTGGAGAGAAATAGCCCTCTGGGTTGTAATTGGAGGCAGAGAGAGAGAGGGGGAGAGGGGGAGGGAGGGGGGGGGGGGGGGGGGGGAGGAAGAGACAGGAGAAATTGCTTGGCTGGGGCTGTGTGGGATGATAGTGTTTTTGACAGGTAAATAAGGCTGTGATTGTCGACAGTTACACTGCACCTCGCTGACCCTCACACACACACCGGCCTCCTCCATCTATATTTCACTGTGACACACATGCTGACTCCCTCTCTCCCCCTCTCTCTCCCTCTCTCTCCCCCTCTCTCTCTCCACCCGAAACGCACTCATTTCACACAGAAACACACAGGCGGCGAGGTTGCCGTAACTTTCTCTGTGTGTTTTAAAATGCACGTTGAAGTTGTCTCAAGCTTTGAGTGACTTCACGCCGACGCAGCTTCTGCTGGATGAGGATCAGCGTCACGCGTCCACTGGTCCTCAAGTCCAGTTCCATTAACGACGCTCACACGTTTACACCATGAACACCTTGATCAGTGGGCTGAGACCAAATGAACTCCTGTGTGAATAGGAGAATAAAATTTCATGAATGTTTTTTATTGTGTTACTTCCTGTTGTGTATGTTTGTTCCGACAGATACGACATAAAGTGACTGCTTGTGTCTACTGGCAGCAGGATCTGCGCTTCCTCTCCCCTCTCCACCTTCCTTCCATCTTCCCATTCTCTTTTATCAAGTCAACAGCGTCTCCCCCTCCCTTCCTGCCTGCCCTTACACCCCCCCCCCCCCCCCCCCACCCGCTCACCCCCTCTCTCCCTCTCTCACTTCAATCTCAAGTGTTTTCAATTTTATTCTAGAGTGGAATTAACTACCCCCGATGTCAAATTGCCGACGAAATCGATAATAATATCTTTACAAAAGAGGATATTCCAGTCTCTCGCGTCGGCTTTTGAAAAATGGAAAATTTAGCCGAGATTGATTCATTAGTTGACACGTTATAGGACGGTATAAGTATTGATCGCGGCCTGTCATGTCCCATCTCGGCTAATCGAAGCTGAGGCGCTCTGTCGATGGGCGCATTTTTCATAATTCCGTCGCCGGGGAGAGAGAGAGAGCAGCCGGCAGAGGCAACTGCGAGGCACGGGGAGGGAACGGGGGGGTGGGGGGGCAGATAGGCGGGGGGGGGGAGATGACTTGGAGGGAGGCGGGGGGGGATAGGTAGGGGGCAAAGAGTGGGAGAGCGAGAAATAGAGTGAAAAAGAGGCATGGGGTAAAAAAAAAAAAAAAAGGGAAGAGAGCGCGCGCGCGCGGCTAACCTCGTGTCCGCGCCGCGCGTCTCCGGCCCAGAGGTGTCGGGGTGACGCGGGGAGGAGAGGGTATGTTAATGGTGCAGGTATTGGGGCGTAGATAATTAATGCATTAACTAATTAAAGTCAAACGGGGGAGATAACGAGGTGGAGGGAAGTATGAGGGGAAAGGAAGAGACGTCCGCACGGAGGGGGGGGGGGGGGGGGGAGAATTAGGGCGAGGACGGGGGGAGAATGGGCTTTAATAGCGAGCAGTGCGAGCAGTGGGGGGGGGGGGGGGGGGGGGGGGGGCATAAATAGAAATTGAATGGCGAGCAGAGAGAAGTTCTGAGGCGGAAAACAAATATAAAGAGGAGTCAGAGGAGACACAACGACAATGATGAGAAACTTTTGATAGCTGTGGGATTCGTTTGGAAAGTTGCCATTGGTGTGCAGGACAACATGATGCCCCCCCCCCCCCCCCTCCCTCCGGCAGTCTTGTCACGAGTTGCACAAATCCAGGGGGCCCGTCAATCAACAAAAGGAGGTTGTTGCAAAGGAATGGAGTCTACCTGTTTGTCTATTGGTCTGAAGCCTGAACACCCCCCCCCCCCCCCCTCTCCCTCCCTCCCCCCCCCCCCCCCCACACACACACACTATTGTTCCCTGCTGGATATAAAGCTCTAGATTATAGGTCACCATATTGCTCAAAGAGCCTCACAGGCAGCTTTTAGAAATAAAGGTGCGTTCGAGAAAAATCCTGCAAGGTCAAGAAACAACGAGTCTGCTAACGCATGAGCACTGTTATAGTCCCAGCAAATTATAGCACTTTATTCCACAATGATCCTCAAAGGTTTCACAAATAAAATGCCAAGAAGCCGTCCATCCATCTGCCATAAAGCAGTGCTATAAAAGGAAACCGGTGCAGTAAAAGGTCTTCAAACAGCCAGTGGATCTCCCATCAGGCCCCCAAAGCCCAAGACATTCCACTTGTTGGGTTTCTTTCTTTTGTTTGGTTGCTTTTGAAACTGACATTTGCAACAATTGTGGGCATTTTAATCCATCTGTGATTTTTTTTTCACCAAATAAGAGTTTAACAATTTCTACCGTGAGTCTGGCAGGTTTCACTGGTGAAATGTCCAACATGGAATCCGCCATGCGCGAAGACAATTGCGCACAAAGGAAAGCACAATGCAGGAGGGAAGAGGTTCACACGATCTGGCGCAGACCCCGTTCATCTGTCACGGGGATCATTTTGTCTCCACATTGTTTGCACGTTCTCCACATTTGTGGCTACAATCGACTCATATTTAAATTTTTGAACACGACGCATGTTGGTTGAAAAGCCGACGCAGCGCTGACGAGCCCGAAGGGGGAAAAAAACAACGTGAATCTCGTCCCATGATTGATTTTGATGAAACAACGTGCACGGCGCGAGGAAGTCCTTTTGCACCGCGTGGAGCGTGTCCGAGAGCCCCCCCCCCCCCCCCCCCCCCCCCCCCCCCAAATCAGCAATGATAAAAGTGGAGCCGAAACGGGTTGTGGGATGGAATCAAGAGAAATGAGATACACCAAATTAGAAGAGATTGGCTTGATGGACTTGGATTAGAAGGAAAATAGGTATATAGGGAGGGGGGGATGACGAGAGGAGGAGGAGAGGGAGGTAGAGTGCATATGTGGAAGATGGGGAGAAATAGAGGGGAGGGGGGTCTCGGTACTTGGCAGTCTCTGGGTATCTCAGGTTCTCTCCGGCCGGGAAAGCGGTCGATATTTAATTGTTATTGCTAGCATGGAACGCACGGAAGCGGGGCCTGTACGAAAATTTCTCATTTATTTGGTATTCTTGTTTTCTCTCCTTTTCCTCCTTCCACCCGGCGCCCCTCTTTGCGGGGTGAGCTGGAGGAAAGTGAGGGGAGGTGTGTGCTTGTGTGTGTGCGGAGGGGGGGGCGCATGGGGGCAAATGGAGAAAGGGGATGAGATGCTTGGATGAAATCTGAAGGTGTGTGGTGGGGAGGAGGGGGGGGGGGGGGGGCGTCCTCCTCTTCCAAGTTTAGTTTCTGTCCCTAGACACATCATATCCACCCCATTTCACCTCCACGCTGCCCCCCCCCCCCCCCCTCCCACCCCATTTACCCCCACCTGTCCAAAATGAAAAACCCGTCACTTTCATCAAACGTCCCACCAAATATGATCCACACTTCATTCCCAGAGATCGAACCTTATTTAGGAGCGACGGGATTCGCCATCTGTTTTCAAATTTCATTCGTCCATGAACTTTATTTTCCCTCCACTTCGGACCAAAATTACAACCCGATCGATCGTGTTTCTGGCCACCGGCCGTCTACATATACTTTCCTGTACGCGCGCGGGTCAGTCCTCTCGGCGCACGTCCGCGGGAGCACGTGCGCACGGTCTGCAGCTGAGAGAAACTTAAATGCAGCGGTGCTGATGTGAGGTGGAGGGTCAGGCTTTTTCCCTCCCCCACCCCCACCCCCCCACACACCCGCCGTCTCTCTTTCTCTCGCTCTGCGCTTTCATCCTCGCGTCCCTCCCTGCGCCCGGACCGGATCTCTCCCCTCACACCTGCCGGTTTCTCCCTATTTTCCTCCCTTTTCGTGGTTAGATTGCTTGTGTAAACTCCGTCGTATCGTTTCGGGACAGTATCTGTCAGCAGCGGTGTCCTGTCAACTTTCTGTTGCTTCGGGGACAACTTTTCTCTCGCTAGTCCCCCCCCCCCCAAGCCAGCGCAACTCTTTACCAATGCAGTTTAATGCAGACGGAAGGATGCGCGGTCCGATTTGTTAAATTCCCCAGATTGCCATCAGTCCTCTGCGCACGTCGACGGGATTCCCCACAAACCCCCCCGGTGGGAGCCGCTGATGGAGTCAGTGAAGCTGCGTCGGTGAAGGTAGGCTCCCCGCTTCCATATTCTGTTACGGACAAGTGGCATTAATAATGGAGAAACGCGCCAGGATTAAGATCCTCTTGAGAAACGCGATGCACTTTGGTGAGGGTGGGGTCGCGGGGGCACGCGCACCCCCTGCAGAGATTGATTGATGGCGCCCGTGGACGCTCGTGCGCCGGAGAGTTGCCGAACGGCGCGCGGTGCGCGGTGCGTCTCCCTCCGAATGGGCAGCCATTCCTAAAAGGTGTTCCGCCTCAAACTAAAACAAGCGTGTTTGTGCGCTGCATCTGTGATTTACGTCCCACTGCGGCGTCGCAGGCGATGCCACGCGCACGTGGGGCGGAACACGAGCCCGGCAAATCACTTCACAAAAGTTGTCCAAGTCCGTCCGTGCACGCCTGTGCAGGGTTCTTTAAAATGACTCGTATGCGTTAATTCACTGGCGGCTTTTTAATTAAAGGTTTAACCTTGTACTCAAGTTATGCATGTGCATGTGCATGCATTCCCACACACTTAATAATTAACATGACATCATATCCGTGAAGCTGATGTCTCTCCAGGAACACGAATCCATATGTTTCAGTTCTGTTTTCATGTCTAAACAGTAGCATGCTTCTATTTAACTTGTGGATGACATGAGAGACTTTCACTCGGTTTTATAGAAAGCAGTGAGATGAATCTCTGGTGTCCAGCTGGTGTTTGTGGAGTTGTTGCTTTGAAACAAGGGGGACTGACTCTGTTTGGCTGCGTTTATACTGTTTGTGAGCTTCATGTTACGACGTCAGCTTCAGAACAAGTGAATGCAGCTCAAGAGGTGAAAGTCACTTGGGGTCCATGAGCAGAGCTGTCTAGATACATTTGCTCCATCAAGAACCTGCATAAGATATGCAATGACCTTAATTATTATCTTTGACTTGAATTTGATGTAGAGGGTCAAATCTCGTATCGCACATGAACACTAATTAAATACACACTGACGAAATGTGTGAATGTTGTTAAAAGTGTAAAACTGCTTGTGTCTCCTCTCCTGTAACATATATACGGTGTCCAAACGGCCCTCTTACTGCCAGCGTGACCTTTCCATTGATTTCAAGCCGATGTCACACAAGGTCAAACCATAACTCGTAAAACCGACACGGCTCCATGCTGAATTTCCCGTTTATAGATCAAAATCCGACGTGCAGCATGAAATTATGCCGCTCTAAGTGCGCTGGGAAATGAGGAATGTCTTCTGGGTTTCACTTCTGCAGTTACAGATGAAAAATGTCAGTTGGCGACAACACTACTGCTGCAACCGGCTGTGTGAATCGATAGACGGACTCAACCTGAAGATGAGCCCCGTACGGAGATGGGTTGTAGTTTAGAGACATGCATGTTGGTTTGACGCTTTTTTGTGGCCTTTGTTTTGCAGCATCAACGTTACTATTTCCATCAAAAGCCACAGTGGTTTGTCGAGAGCCGTCCTTTGGTGAGAGGAGACGCAGCCGTCTGGGTTTTTTCCATCTTTCCTGAACTACTGCATCGCTTAAAGTGGCTTCCTACTCTCTAATCTGATGAGTAGCTTGTTAAAATACGTATTTGTACGTGTAATGTAAGTCGCGTTGGACAAAAGCGTCTGCTAAATGACCTGTAATGTAATGTAATGTAATGTATTTCCTCTAGAAGTCTACGTGTAAAGATGCATCCTTTTATCAGTTCATGTCCGAAATCTTAAAAGCGATGCTACGTGCCCAAAGTAAAGCACCTATACTGGTATACATCCAGGTTGAGGTGTATCTGGTAGGGTTAGGGTTAGGGTTAGGGTTAGGGTTATTGTCCGGACAATGACGGTTAGTACAGATCTACATTCTCAACATTAATCAGCGTTGATTTTCAGTGTTTGTCTTCTGAGAATCTAAATACTTCCCTTCATCATGGAGAGGGTCTTCCTCCCGTCCACTGGGGAATGTTTGTACCCGACCTGGACAGGGTGACGATTAGTGCCCACTGCTCTCTGGATATACGTGTTTTTCTTCGCGCACAGACCCGCCGATATCCCAGCGGTTTCCAATTCTTCCTGAAAGAACTTTTCCTATTGACACCGATAATGTGTTAATCAATAAGGCAGTTTGGTGCTTATTCTAAACCGCATTATATCCCGCGCGGCCTCTGTATGAATCAAGGCTGCGTGATGGCCCACTGCAAGGGAGCGCCGCTTCATTGATTAGGTATTAGCTTCACCACCTCCGACGCACAGCCACTTGTTTGCAGCCGGTGCTCCGTTTGGGAGGTATTCAAACGATCACCGAGCGTGGGAGCCAATATTTATAGAGGCTTTAACGGGTTCATTATAGTCAGCGGGGACGGTTCCTCCGAGGGGTGAAGCACTTACGAAGGTGCCCAGCGGCGTGTGTCCCCACCCGCGGAGCCTTCGACAGTACAGTCAATGACTCGAATCCTTCCTCGTCCGCTTTATGGCCACGGCGACGTTTATGGCTGTTATGGGGTTAAAATAAAACCATTAATGGATGTGTAGGGCAGGGGCTCCATTCAGCAGGGGGATGGATTTAATTAAGGGTCACTGTGTAAAGTCCATAATCCACTTGGTGACAGTTAGTGCCACCCCAGGGTTCTGCTTGTATACAGACTCAAGAGAGGCGATGGAACTCATTCATTCTGCCAACTGTAGCGTTTTAAACGGTTTTTAAAATCACTTGTATTTAATTTACTTTAACAATTTGGGTTGCATTTCATCTTACAAACCAAAAGCATCATTTTGTCAGAATGTCTTGACCGGATCCCTTTAATATAACATTACTCAGTACTCTTTTCTCAGGCACAATTTAGATTGTGTTTTTAAAATGCATTTTCTGGAGTAGTTTCACGGTCAAACTTTCTGCCCTATTTAACAAAATAATGCCATTTAATGCGCCGCTTGCATTACATCCTGTATGTAATAAATAGAATCCAGAATGAGGAGTAGTGCAGATAGTTTCTCCTTCCTGCATTGGTCTTGTTTCACAGCCTGTTCGTACACATTTAAGCTCTCAAGCTCGTGTCCCCTCATCTCTTCCCCCCTCTCCCCCACTGTGCCTCCTTCAGCCCGGCTGATCTTCTGTTTGAATTGTGTCTCTTGCAAAAACTACCCATTTGTGTTCCTCGGTTCCTTTCTGCTCCCCCTCCCATCTTCCGCTAACGCCCAAGGCCTATTTCCTTTTAGACAGCGCGCCCCCTGTTTTGGAGTCACTGACCCCCCTCAGCTCTCTCCTCTCCCTGCCCCGTCTCCCACTTAACCCCATATTTCACAGCTGAACTACGGCTAATTCCCCCCCCCACCAGTCCTCCAAACAGCGCTCTCTCTTCTGCTGCAGCACGCTTAATTACCCACAATTAAAGCCAAACGCTAACGAGAAAATTGCTCTGTTATGAAATGACTTCAAAAGAACTAGAGTAAGTAGAATGGATCGGGGGGGGGGGGTCTGGCCTCGGGAAGAGCTTCTATGCTCTGTTTTTTCCCCTCCAGCTGTCTCGGTGGGACGCAGTAAGCAAAGACTCCGCTGGCAGCGCCCAAAGCTGTAGACTATGTAGACTATAGGACCCGAGCCCGCGTACTGAGGAAGGACCCTTATTCACGTTAGTGATGCACTTACTGAAACAACTCTGCTTCCCTGTTACATGGGTAAGTATAGCTTAACTTTTCGTGCATGTTCCACTTAAATAGATGCATGTTCTGTAACGCCTCATGACGGATTGCTGGTGTGACCAATGGGTTTGGAACGGATCGCCATCTATTTGATATAAAGTCACGCTTGGTCTCCAAGTTGATGCTCTTTACGTTTCATGCATTAAAGCGGCAGCCTGATTTCACCGTGTACGCCTTTGCAAATATAATGTGTTCATGATGTATAATATTGCCCCAGAGATAAGTTTCTGTTTTTTAGTGAAATTGCAATTTTTTTCCCCCCCTTAAATGACATGTTTAAATTGACACACTGTGTTTAGGTGCACAATGCTAACATATTGATCAGCGCTCAACACAAAGAGCAGCGGAAGCTGATTAACAACAGATAGAAATTTTGACTTGATGGTAGCAAATGTTAAGAAATCGGCAATATACTATTCAATATAATAATATTCAATAGACAAATACAATATATATGTAGTATTTATGTGAACTAACGTTCCCCAGATGGCTTATTGTTACAAACCCTGCTGCGTTTAATACGGTTCCATGGCGATAGGGAACATTCTGGTAACAGCATTAAGTCGTGAAGCCTGAATTGAGACGGCCAGATGTTAGAGTGTATCCGGCACGTCGTACCTGACCACAAGCCCCCTCCCCGGTCACAGCGGAATGACCACCACCCCCCTCCCTCAACCCCCCGACCCAATTCAATCTAAAGCCAGCAACCTGAAACAAATAAACACTAATTCTGATTATTTACGTCCAGTTTGCACCACATGACGTGGGTGTTGGGGGGGAGGTGGGGGGGGGGGGGGGGGGCATATAGAAGCGGGATAATTGTAACAGTGTAGTAATAAGTGCAGCGGCTACAGTGATAACAATTAGATTTGATTTCATTTGAGAATGCCTCCACAGCTGCTCCCCGCTCACCCCCTTCACCCCCTTCTTCCCCTTTCTGCCCCCCCCCCCCCCCCCCCCCTCCTCCCCCCGCCTCCCCGTGCTCCTCTCCCCCTAGATTAAAGTGGGTGTGTTAATTCCGTGGTGTAGCGATCGAACAGCTCTGGCAACAATGGGAAATGGGCTATTGATCAGAACAGCTCAGATTAAGACTAGGCAGTGGAGCTCTTTCTTGCTCTCTTTCCCCTCGTTTTCTCTCCATTTCCCATCTTCTTCTGCCTGTCTTCCTGTCTGACCTGCTTGTGTCACCCCCCCCCCCCCCCCCCCACCCCCAACAAAGACTGTTTGCATGCATAAGAGAGTCTAAGGGGAGGATTTCCTGCCGTCCTTCCTCCTCACTGCTCCCTTCTCCTGATTCCTGCGCCAACGAGATCTTTCTTAAAAACGTTACATTTTAGCTTCATACATTCTGCAAGACGCGCAGCGAGACCAACAGCAAGCACGCAGTGGCCTCAAGCGGAAATACAAAGCGCCGAATGAGAGCCTTTTACCGCTTCGCTCTGCTGCCGTTTGACATCCATTCACATGAGGTTTCATATCCATCAGTCACAGCCAAGCTGTGTTGTGCCACAATTAAAATCCGCCCTATCAGAGCGGCTCATACCAAAAATTAGCTGTCATGATCGGGCTGCGGGACAGAACACATTGGATTTGCATTGAATGGACATAAAACAAACCAAATGTGAGGAGACAGCAAATCCATACGGTGAAAAGTGAGCGAGGAATCTCCCGCTCTACTTATATTAATTAACTCAGTCAGCGGGGATGTGATAGGTCAGTTATTCATCCTCTTCCAGCGGCCGGCCCCACTCCGTCACGTACACCTCCCAGGTGTCAGAGGCACAGACGCTCCAGCTGCTGCGCCGCCATCGCCATCCCGCTGCGGATGTTGGAACGCGCTGGTCTGAGATCAGTTGTTTCAGGTTACTGGCACGTTTCAGTGTGTCCGCCGCGGCTTGTGCCCTTTTTGGATTTTAGAGGTGACGTGCACGGATGCAACAAACGCCACATGTGCAAATAGTGTGATGCAGCGGCGCAGTGCACGCACACGCACACACACACACACACACACACACACACACACACACACACACATGCTGGTGGTCACATCAATATTGCCGTGACCCTCGGGGGACTCGCTGTATCGGCAAAGCTTTCATCTGCTGAGTGTGTGAGCGTCTGATTCTGCTCACACACACACACACACACACACACACACACACACACACACACACACACAAGCCTGACATACAGTGAAAAGGAAAATAACGGCCGTGCACGCAAACAAAAACACAAAACCAATCCCAGGGCATCTGTGTGCAGGTGTCAACCCTAAAAAATATGGGCAGAGATTTGAGAAGGAGGGTTGACCGGCAGTCGACACTAGAGGGCGATGCAGCGGTGAATGGATGTGCATGTTTATGGCTGTGGACAAGTTGTACCAAAGCTGCTGTTTTGGCCTCAAACTATTTAGCATTTATTCTAAAAAGGGGCTGATTTTGAATGGATTTTTTGCATTGATCAACCTGCCGCTCAATAAAATGTCGGAAAAACCGTAAGAGATGTTCTCAAGAAACAGTCCAGACCGCAAAGACACATGTCACCCATTCAGAACCATGTATGAAGTGATGGCGAGGGGACAGTACGAGGTGTGAGGAGGCAGCGTGAGCCGCGGTCACTGGGACCAGTGAGTGTTAATTAGGAAGTCAAACCCCCAAAAAAGTGTTCATTTTCTGAGTAGTTGATCAGCTGACAACTAATTTCCTCTCTAATTCCTGTCGACCAATGATTTTACTGGCACGTTATCCCTCGTGCACTGAAAACAACCTCCATCACCTGTTCACTGCTGATGTGACCCTTCCCCTTTTTGGGGGGGAGGGGGGGGGGGGCATAGCACGTGATCGGCGCAACAATTTGACCCGATTCCACTGTCAGAGTCATTATAAATCAGAATAACTTCCACCGGACACATTGGGGTCTTCCTTCATTCCCACCATCCCCTCACCTCCTCTCTCCTTTCCTCCTTCGGTTCCCTCCTCGCAGGCTCCGCCTCTCTGCACTTAAGTGAGCTCCATAGGTTTACCTAATTGATTATTAAGTTGCTGATCGGATATCAATTAAATAATTAAAGTTTGTTAAGGGAAGAGTCGATTTACTGGCACGGGAGCCACGACGCGCTCCTCTCACGGTGTGTGTGTGTGTGTGTGTGTGTGTGTGTGTGTGTGTGTGTGTGTGTGTGTGTGTGTGTGTGTGTGTGTGTGTTCGTTCATAGAAGCGATGGAGACAGATAAAGTGTTTCGTCATAATGTGCATTTGGCTGCAGGGACCGCAGAGGAACTGTTGACACGACAATGAATTTCTTCTCTTCTGAAGCCGGACTGACAGTATAGGAGCTCGACCTTTTCTGAGTGGCGTTACAGATTGTCTTTAAATTTACGGAAGAAAAAGGTGATTTGACTGTAACTGTGACTAAATCGCCGGCTTTCTAAAGGTACAATTAACCGCAGTTGAGCAACTTCTTGGGTCCAGATGTTGGTGACTCCTCGGTGGCCAGAAGGGGGGACGGAAGTGAGATGGAGAGGCTCCTTCTGTCTCTCTCTCTCTCTCACTCACACACACACCCGCACGCACGCACACACACGCACACGCACAATCCTCATATAAGAGACACAGCAGCGGAAACGGGTCGAATCCTACTTCAAATTCTCTTTCCTCTCGGCTTGTCGACCGGGGAAAACAAACCGACCCGAGGCACAGCGAATGGGGATTTGCTAATTAACTACTTATACACGCACGCACATAGACAGAGAGAGAGAGGGGGGAGAGGAGAGAGAGAGAGAGAGAGAGAGACAGAAGGAAAGAGACACACACCCACCTCCTCCCCCTCCCTCCCTGTGCTCTCCTCCCGGGTTCAGGTCGGTGAATGCGCGCGGATAGACGGTCGCACTCCAGCCGCTGCGCTCTGACGGCACTTTGCTGAGAATAGAAACCGGAGGTATGTTGTCCGCTTTGTACCTTTTATTACATCTGATGATTGTCTTGTTTAAGGAGGGGGGGGGGGACGCGGTTTGCTGGGGGGGGGGGGGGCGGACGGAATTCAATTGTGCTTCTTTTACGGGAAAGAAAAAGTTGCCGTTGTGCACCGGCGTTGGAAACGTGTTGTGGTTTGTTCCTGCTGCCGATACGCGTGTTCCTGCGTAATACGTGTCGCTATTAGTCCGTCTGAGGGTCGCAGCTCACATTTACAACACAAACTTGACACGTGCGTAACACAGCCTCGTGATCATTCGGAAGCTTGGCTTACGTTTTCTTTCTTTTTTCCTCTATATTTCGGGAACTTTTCTCAAGTTCAAGTCTTTTGTCAACGCGCGCACGCGCGCGGACACAAGCACCCAGGAGAGGAGGCACGTGCACATCCCCGTTTCGGCACGCACGTGCAGCTGTGAAGTCCAGCTGTTGGCGGCGGCCCGGACCGGCCTCTGCGCGACTCTATTTGTTAACGCGTCCCTCACCTTCACACCGCCGCATCCATCAGTCAATTAAAGAGGCGCTCACACGGGAGAGCTGCACCGGGCCTCAGCATCTCCCTCTCTCTCTCTCCTGTGTGAGAGGGAGGGGTTGACCCCGTTTAATCTACCTTTATAAATATTTTACAAAGTGCGGGTGGGGGCAGCGGAGAGATATTGACGCTGTTGCATTTGTTTTGCGTAATGTAATTGCACCTGCTGACATTTTGGCTTTTTTATTACTTGATTAATTAATCAATCATATGTTTGTTCAAGCTTCTCGGCTTAACATTGTAATCAATCTCAAGTTCACCCTCCTGCCTTGAAGAGTCTTAGTTTAAAGATCATTAATTAGAATTAATTCACATCTACCGACATTTTTATTTTTCAAGTATATATTATTATATATAAGTTTATAATTAAACATTTCAATAAACACCTCCCATTCTGCCAAATAAAAAATATAAATATGTACAAAGATCAACACAGCAGCTGTGGATCCATGGATGTGATCACCAGAGGAAAAAGCCGTGATTACTCAAACTGGGATGAAGCCGACGGTTCGTGTGTTTTCGGACCCGCGTGGGAGTTCGTTTCAGAAGTGGGCGCATCGATACAGTTTGGAGTAAAAAAAAAAATACTCTTCGGAATAATAATCTGTGAATTTACTGGTCACTCCTCTGATTTTTTTCCTTCTTCTTCTTAGATGTTTACCCCCTCACAACTTGGATGCATATTTATGTGCGCCGTGGGTGTACTTCATCAATTATTTGGGCCGGTATATTTCCAGATAAACAGTGTTCGTCGATCAATACATGCATGTAACTATTGCAGATTAAGAGATCGATCAATGGATCCAACCTAAACCCTGGCAATGTTGTTTTTCTGGCGTCAATTATTCGCATCTAACTTTACACATCAGCCTCAGCCAAGTTGTTCTGCGCGTGTGCGCGAGCTTCTGACGGAAAAACAAGCAAGAAAGCTCATGTTCATTTATTTCATTTACAGTTAATAGCAAATACATTACCAATTATGATTAAAATAAATAAATAATAATAATAATTCTGGATTTTTCAAATGAGTACAGACGATAGATAGAATAGCATTAAAATACAGCCTAATTATTTTTTAAATGAGGCTTTTCTTTGGCATCCCTAAAAGTTTTTTTTTTTGCTCCCTCTCTGTCTGTTAATGTCTGTTAATCTGAAACAGTTTGTTTCCCGTGTGTGAAGTTTCAGGGCGACGTGTTGCCCCCCCCCTCTGTCCTTCAGTCTCCGCGCTCGGGCCGTTAATTGGATTATTTCCCCGGTTTTGTGCCGCTTCTCGCCGGCCGTCTCATCCGTCTGCTGTCAATACGCGGTGGAAATATTTCCGACATTAAGTGCCATTTGGGGAAATTTCTCCCCGCTTCACTTGCCCCCCCCCCTTCCCCCCCCCCCCCCCCTTCATCCTTCACCTCTGCGCGGCCGCCTTTGAACTCGTGAACCCGGCCAGCTTGTTATCATATCAGCGCGTTGCTATTAACAAGGCAGATATGATAAATATCTCTGCAGCACTTCTCTGCTCGATTTATTTACATCGATGTTAATAATTGTAACTACATTATAATGATAACAATCCCTTGGATTATTTTGAGTTGTTCCCATACAACATGCACGATACAATTTATTTCGTTTCATAGCATTATCAATATGCTAATTTTATTATTTATTTATTTGTATTATTATTATTATAGTTTTATATTTTATCGAAACAAATATTCTGGAATCAATAGTTTATTTGCCATTTAAAAGTGAAACCATCTTCGCTTTATATTAGATTCATAATTGTTTCTTAGGAAAATGAATTTGATTTCAGAATTCAAAATACTGTTCTAATTCACAGCCGCGCTGCGCGCAATTTACCACATAGACACATAAATTATCAATTTGTTTCTTTTATTATCTGTGTATCCATTTTTTTCCTTTATGTTTTTAATAACTATAATTATATGTGCATTCATTAGATGATACACTAGTTATTAGTTATAGTAAAGTAAAGTTGTAGTAATTAGTTAATGCGACTTCCCTTTACGTTTCTCTGTCTTTATTTTTCCGTTTAGCTTTTGTTTTGTTTTCTCACCTCTTTTGGGGAATTTTTGGAAATAGACTATTGGTTTTCTTTTACTCATTAAGCCAGTCGACTCATTGCTACTCACCTCTCCTCATCTCCATCTCATTCGGAAGAAAAACTTCTGAGAGAAGACGGGTTTGATTTTTTTTTTTTTTTTTAAATGCTCTCATCCTTAATGTGTTGTCATCTGGAAAGCAATTTCGTATGATCAAAGTGCGGCTCGTTAGCGCGGTCAATACCCTTTTCCAGCCAGCGTCTCACACATCGATAAGCAGACAGCGGAGCGGCGTTCGGGGCCTCCGTCTCCGCGCGGTGCGCCGACAAACCCGGTCGCACCCTAACGCATAACCTCGTACGTAATACAGCAAATATGACTGGAGATGTTGCTTGCAGAGAGACGGACTCCATGACTGTTTGCCACTGAGTGCTTCAAGGGATTAATAAGTTGACCAAAGACGCACGAGTCAATATTATCATGAGTGTTCTCGTCCTGGTCGGGCGTCTTCCTCCTCCCTCTCGCGGTCTCCGTTGCTGTTTGATGGAAAAGAGTAAATAAGGACATTGATCTGTGGTCGATGGGTCCTGCGGGTTGAAGCGTATCCCCAGATGGGCTCCGCGGACTCGTCCCTTCGGCGTCCGTGACGCGTGTTTAACTTTGGCGTCTGTTGGTTTTTATGTTTTTTTGTTGTCTTTAGTGACGCCATCGCGCTCGTTCTCTTCTTCCTCCCCGGTGGGAACAACACGCGCGGCGGCGAACGCGCCCCAGTCAACCCGCGAGGCGGCCGTCGGGCTTCGGCCTCAGGTGCATCTCTGAGGCGGGCTGACGCGGAAGTCCAGGTGAGTGAACTTCCTCTTCCTCCACCCGCCCGCGAGTATCCGTCTCCTGTTGCTCGACTCCTGGCTGTTGTTTTTTTGTATTTCTTTTACACTTACCTTCATTCGTCTCCTGAAATCATGTTCACTCACTCGATAAAAAAACTAAGCCACTTTAGGTCAGGATGAATTTTTTTGGGATGAAAGGAGGTCACGTGTTTTCGATTTTAAATTGTTGACCTCTAGATACAAAAATTGCATTGCAACTTGTATGAAATGTAAAATATTCATGAGTCCTCGATGGGAAAAATCCCTGAGACTCTCGTGCGTCCAAAGACATTTTAATTGTGATTTAATAGCGTTGCTGGATATTCTCGGTCAGAAGCTTTGTTTTATTTTGAATATCCCGTTTCTTGCTTTGGAAAATGCGAGTCAAACTGTCCAAAGTGCCATCGCAGGACTCTCCTGCCCCCCCCCACGCTTCCTGCGGCTCCTCTGCTCCCCCCTAATCCTTCCTGTCTGATATTAGCCCCTCGGCGCACCTTCACATTTGCGTTTCATTATTCATTATTCAACAGCCATTACTGGTTGGTTGTGGACACACTTCTACCTGTTACGCTCGAAGCCTGCAGGGCAATTGAAGGACTCCTCTGTATCTTTCTCCCCATCTCCCCCCGACCCCCTCCCCTCCCTCCCCTCCCTCCCCGTGGCCCTCATACCCTTGTCGTCTCTGGCTGCCACACCTGGTAACTACAAACTTGTACACAATAATAACAGCCAGATGTGTCCATCTATCTCTCCATCTCGCCTGTCGGCGGTTAGTGGAGTGGCTGAGAGACTCGCGGGCGTGAAAGGTCAGTTAATCAATGGCGCACAATTTGACAAATCCCAGCAACTCTTATCATCCTCACGGGCGTTTAGGGCCAAAAGGAGGACCACCGAGATAAATGCTTAATCCTGACTGCACTGAGGGAGGGGGGGGGGCTTTGTGGGGCAGCGTGCATGCAAAGGGGCAGGGGGGGGGGGGGGGGGAGGCGAGTGGAGAGAAATGGGAGAAAGACGTGGAAGTGGCTCGGAGGCAAACTGGAAGGCGAACATACGCGTTTGGAAATGACGGATTCCCCCTTTGCCTCCGTGACAACGGGAGGAAAACCACAGGGACGACTTTGGTGGGTCTCACGCCGTCGAACGCGCCCCGGGGTGGACAAGCCGTGCGCGAGCTCCGGCCTTCCGGGGAGGGGGGGGGGACACAGAAACCCTGGTTGCCTCTCGGTTATGGCTCTGCTGCTGTGTGTAAAGTTGAGAGAAAGCCGAGGAAAACAAAGGTGTATGTGAGCGGTTGAATCCTCCTGTGGGATGTTAGCCGCCTGCAGCCGTGTGCAACCAAGAGGAAAATGAGCTTTTGTCCAGAAAGCTGGACCCTTTTTTTTCCTCTCCAGTTTTTTTTTTGAACTGCAGGGTTTTGGAAAGTGGCACAATTTCTTTGCCCTTATGTCTTTAACAAGGATCAGCCCAGTATGACTTTGTTTCCTATTGAACTGTAATGCATTTTTTTATCGGCATTATTCTCATTTACATACACGACTAACGCGCACGAGCGCTTTACGTACGTGTACTGTTTTTCTTCCTCTCACTCGAGCGATCACGCCGACGCTCTCTCGTGTCCTCTGCCTCCGTCCCAGTACGACTTCGGTGTAATTCGATTGGGATTAGTCGCACTGGCGTGACAGCGGATCCCCAGTATCGCCAAAGCACTTAGGAGGCAATGACAACATCCCGCGACCGGCCAACCTTGTAGAGAGACAACAGCTCAGAGAGAGAGAGAGCGAGCGTGGGGGGGGGGGGGGACGCCGTTAGAGATTTGGGCAAAATCTCAGGATGATGGAAAGTCGTCCAAAGAGTTGAAAGAGAAAAGGGGGGAGGGGGGGAGGGGGGGGGGGGGACCCGGGTTGACGAGCAGAGCCGGAGCGCGACAGGCCGCGTCCAAAGAGACTAAAAGAAGGACGGGGAGCGACGCAGAGAGGAGAAAGACGGGCCGCGATGAGACGGAGGAGGAAAAGGAGCAGGCAGGAACGGGGGCGGAGAGGTGAGGACGAAAGGTGAAGGGAGAGAATATCAAATGTTTGAGGGTGACGTATGAGAAGAGAGATTTACTACAAGTCATCCCCGGTCAGTCATTAATCCGATTTAAGAGCAATTAAAGGTGAGACTGAATCCTTCCTAGAGAGAAAGAAACGGATGGAGGGGCTCAAGCGAGGGGGGGGGGGAGTCAGAGAGGAGACAGCGAGGGGGAGAAGAAATAAACTGTGTGACATCTGAACGCCGGTCAGCTGACACATTAGAAGCAAGGAAAGCAAAAAGAGCCTTTAGGAAGTAGGAATGTCGTCGTCTGAGACGGTGTAACTCTGTCGAGGGTCAGAGAGAAGTTGCGGTGAGAGGCGGCGTGTTTCTGCGTGTTTCTGCGTGTATTTCCGTCAGCGCTTCGGTCCGTGTTCTTCTAACAACCCGGCCACTCTTCTTCTAACACCTCCTGACGCTGTTGGCCGAAGCCTAATGCGAAAGAGACGCACCAGGAAGCTCCGCTACCTGTGAGACTCCTCCGCCGAGAGCCCAGAGGTCAGCAGGTCGCCAGCAGGGAGAAGAAACGCCAGACAGGGACACAGCGAAGGCCATGCTGCTTTGAATGAAAATGAAAGAAAAAAAAGCACAGAAGCAATGAAGATAGCTCCTCTTCCTCCTCCTCCTCCTCCTCCTCCTCCTCCTCCAACAAACCCCTCCAGATGTGTATCGGGGGGGTCTCGGGGGGTCGACAGAGGGGTCCCTCCACTGCTGTAGCGCTTCTATGTCTAGCGGGAGATGGTGGTCCCGATAGCTCGGGCCGTCTGACACGTACACAACAGAACATAAATCAAGCGCACACGCACGCACTTATCTCCCACTCGAGCGGCGCGGCGATAGCGCCGAACTCTGCCCGGCGTCAGCGGGAGCGAGAGCGGCGTGCGAAGCACGCGAGATGGTTTCCTTGTGTTGGCGCCATCTCTATCGTGGCTCTTTTGTTTGACGCGCGCCTGCGTCCATAATTGCGGGACGAGAGTGTGTTATTACCACTCGACTCGTTAAGGCAAAGAATTGGTTGGCGCAAAACATTTTTCGAGCATCTGATTGGGAACGATTTTTCCCCCCCGTAAGGTTTTTATTCTCACACGCGGAACAAACTGCTGTTATTTGAAAAGAAGCTCATCTCATCTGCTTTTGTTTATCCGGGATTCTTCCCTCTTTGGTGCCTCCACTGCAGCTTCTTTGTGGCAATCTGTAGCCCATCACAGCCCCCCCCCCCCCCCCCCCCCAGATTGAGAGACCATTTGGCTGCTGTTGACAGGAGGGAGCAGCTATCGACGGGGCCCTGCCGGGGAGGCGTGTCTCGGGCCCCCGCGTCCAAAGCGTTTGTGGCGTTTAATACACTGTAGCAGCGGTCCTCGCAGTCCTCACCCTGCGTGCTACTGCCATAGGGATCAATATGCACCGGGTTAGAGAGAAATGGACCATCTGATGCACACTCAGAGACGGGGGGTGGGGGGGGGGGGGGGTGGGGGGGGGGGGGGGGGGCGAGGGAGAGACACGGAAACATCAGGCGAGGGAGGGGCGGCGAGGGATTTAAAGGAAAAAGAGAGGCGCCGGCTTGAAGGAGGGGAAGATGGCGAGACCAAAAGGGGGAAAGAAGAGAAAAGTGGAAATGATTAGAGGCGCGGTTTAAAATACATGGAGGCAGAGTGCCGGCGAGCAGCGAGACGGAGACATTCAGCTGGGGGGGGGGGGGACCCATTGGAGGGAACGGCGATAGACACTGAAAAAACGAGGAAGACTCCGGACACGAGGGAGGATACACACAGGAAGGGAAGAGAGACATAAGGAAGAGAAGTGAGAGGACGGGAGAGGGGGGCGGTAGACAAAGGGAGGGGGGGAGAAAAACAGAGAGAGAGAGGTGCAGGGGAAGGATGCGGAGGAAGGGAGGGGAGGGGGGTAAAATTTCCATCAGGTTTTCAATTGGGGCGGATCAATAGTGTATTAGAGCTCACCTTGACCCCGTCTCTCCCCCTTCTCCCCGGGCCGGCACACAGGCCCGGCGTCTCTCCCTCACAGCAGGGGACAGAGAGGGGGAGAGATTGCATTACGGCCTCCCTTTCTGGAACCAAAGTGGCAGAAAATGGCACAATAAAGGCGAGAGCGGATCGAGAGAAAGAGGAAAGCGGAGTCGCGGCAGGTAGAAACAGAGAAAGTGGGAGACGGGGAGGGAGGGAGGGAGGGAGGGAGGGAGAGAGGGCTGGAGGAGACGCCAGCGGGTGATGTCGCGCTTGCTCGGACCGAAGAGCAGTTGGGTGCCAGGCGGCGTGTGCGTGTGCATGAGGACGTGACTTGTTTGTTATCAGCACAACAAGCAAGCGAACGGGTGTCGTCCGGTACGCGCCAGCCGCTGTTTCAATCCGCCTCACGCGCAGGACGTACTGACCCGGCGGTTTGGTTACTTCAACACGCGGTGGCCTCGAAGGGCAACGCGCGCGTCGTCATGGCAACCACAGAATCACGAGGACGTGCAAGGCTTGCCGACAGCGTCCGCGCAAAGAGCGGTGGACGGACGGACGGACAGACACCGGGAGAAGAGCGCTGTTTGTGGGACTCATTTATTTTACCGGTTTCACCCCACAGCGCCTCAAACTGGGTCGCTGCCCTTGTCCCTCGCCATCGCCAGCTGTTTCTCACCTCGCTCTTGTCCCCCAAACTTGCCCAAATGGTTTTTTGCGCCCGGAGAGAAAGTCGCTCTCTCCTCCGAGCTCCGGGGCCTAAAGCGTTTGTGGTTCGGGGAAGCAAAACCAATCGTCTGAAACCTGCTGAAAGTGAACCCGACAGATGCAAGAAGAAACGGCCTTTTGATTTTGCAGTTAACTGATTTTGCACTCAAAAATTAAGCTTCTTTCATTTTCCACATGATAAGCGTCAGCTTTTTAAAAAAAAAAAAATGACCTGCGGACACGCCTAAGGCTGGTAGGACACTCTCCATCACCGGAGGACAGCGAGACGGGAGTGGACGAGGACAGAGGGACGCGTTTGATGGAGGGGAGAGGTTGAATAAAAAAAATTGATCTGCGAATTTAGCATTTAGACACAGTTTATAAAGCGATGTGGAGGGGGGGCATGCGGGAGCAGAGCGGCTGAAGTTTACAATCAGCTCCATCTCTTTCTTTACTAACTGTAGCCCCGACGTCCGGCCTTCCTGCGCGCGCCCACTACACGCGCTTTCGGCTTGTTTGTGGAAGATCTACAGCAGCACCACCCTCGTGTCCTCCACCCGTTTCCTGGTGCGGTTCCTGTCGTCAGCCATCCGCAGCCCGCGCGCGCCGAGACGCACGACAACAGCACACAAATTGCCTATCTCTGACGCACGTACGCCCACCTATACACACACACACACACACACACACACACGCGCGCGCGCGCGCGCTGTCCCTCTCGCTGAGGGGGAGAAAAGGGAAGGGGGGAAAAATGGGAAGAAAAAAAGAAATCGATCGCCGGGGATAGCGGTGCGCGTCGGAGAATCGTATCTTGTCAAAATAATATATTACCCTCATCCCCGCCTGATCGATGCGGTGGATTAGGGACGGAGGGCTCCCTTTCTCCCCTCCCTTTCTCCCCTCTCCCTCTCCCTCTCTCTCTCTGTCTTCCTCCTCGGTGCTTGGTGCAGTTTAATATTTACCTCCGTGAAAGAGCGGCGGCGACGGCTCTCGGCCCTAATTGATTCCGACACATGGGGCTCTGTGCTCGGGCTGCGGATGAGAGAAGGAGGGCCGACTGGAATGCAGAGAGAGAGAGAGAGGAGAGGGGAGGCAAGGGGGAGGAAAAGGGGGGAGGGAGAAGGGGCCGGGGGGTAGGACAGGAGTGTAAACAGAAAAACTGGGAAATTTGCTTATCTTTACTTGTAGGACGGCTGAGACTAAAGATCTATTGGGAAGGTGAAACAAGAGGGGAAGGAGCCAAAGTAAAAAATAAAAAGGCCAAAGCAATCTGTTTAAAGAAGAGGATGGATAAAGTTGAGAAGGGCGAAGGAGAGACCTGGTGACGGATGGACTTAAGGAAACCACGGGGGGTCAGAGGAAATCTAGTTGGAAAGGTGCACGATGGGAGTGGGGAAGCTTAGGGAGGAGAGGGATGGATGGAGAGGACGGCGGAGGGGAAATGAATCAGGAAGAATGCGGGAAGCTGCGAGGAGTAGGTGGAAATGGAGCCGGCTTTCAGGGGAGCAGGAAGAGAAACGGCCGGGACGGGGGGGACGTGGGGGACGGGGGGGGGGGCCGAGGAGAGCAAATGAGAGGGGATTAAGAGGGCGACATGAAGACGGATAGAAGCGGAGGAGGAAAACAAGACGGGCGGAATGCGGAGCGCCAATAAACATTCGAGAACGGGGGAGGAAAGAAATAAGTGGGGGGGGGGGGGCACGGAGGTGACAGAATGATATCAGGTGGGATAGACAGAGAACAGGAGTGATGGCGCAGCGAGAGGCGGGAGGGAAGAGAGGGACCATATTTCCCGCTGAGGGAACTGGGCTGTCACGCTGCTCCGCCGGCCGCCGAGCAGCTCTATAAAACACAGCGAGCAGGCGGCTCGCGTCGCGGTGACTTATGTGTGTATCCAGGCTTTGTCAATATTTCTTTCTGTCTTCCTTCCTCTCGGCGCTCTCGCCTCGGCCTTCTCGCCTCGCCCTGCCCTCTTTTCCCATCTCCATCTCCCACTTAAGTGCTCGCTTCTCCGTCGCACGCCCGTCTCCGCTGGTCTCTCCTCCTCCATCCAAGGCGGGTTGGTGTAAGTTTTGGAAGTCGCCCCCCCCCCCCCCCCCACCCCCCCCCACCGGGGGCTTAGATCCCCCGCTGATCCTCCATTATGACGCGCCGCGGGCGGCCCGCTGAGCGCTCGCGGTTAAATTGACATCCTTGACATGGCGCCAACGAAAATACTCCCATTGATGTTCGCGTCAAAGTTTGTCGCCGACCCCCGAAAGACAAAAGCAGACAGACGCCGGTGTCTCACACCTGGTCCCCGCTGTCCAGGTTGTTTTGTGCATGAGTGCACACGTGCTTGTGCGCTATCTACTCCCCTAGTCAGTCTCTGCCCCCACACAGGAGCACCGGGTGGCAGGCTGATTTATGCATGCAGTGCCAGGGAGGATTGCGCCTCCTCTTCCTCATTTGGCACGGTTTAGTATCCTGAGCACAGGCCTGCGGAGACCCGGGTCCACGGGGGGGGCGGGGGGGGGGGGGGGGGGAGGGGGCAGACATCCTGCAGATACACCGCGCCGGTCTACAACCCGGTGGACGCTCACAAATTACCTCGCTCTACATTTCATGAATATTCATCAGGAAAACAGCAGCGAAACTTCTCAGAGCAGTTTGAGGGCGAAGTTGCTGTGAACGCGTCGACGTGGAGTCTGGCTGATGCCGTGACCACGGGGAGCCTTCAACGGGCGGGTTCACGTCCAGGGGAGAACGCGGCCTGAAATATGTATGAGGAAAAACGCAAAAGGTTTGTACGCCGTCAAACCACACAGCAGCGTTTGTGGTGCGGGTTCCATCGTGAGTCCGTTGACAACCGCGTGGTCGCCGTGGAAACGGACAGGAGGGGGAAAAAAAAGATACAGGAACGCGGAAGTTGCACTCAGACGAAACCAAAGTCATTTACAGAACAAGCTGAGAATTTCCAAATCCATCTCCGTGACTTCCTTTGTCTCTGATCTATTGTTTTTATCCCCCCCCCTCTTCCCTCAGTCACCGCGCCTGTTCTTTATTTACACCTCCGCCCGTCTCTGCAGCGGCTCAGCCAGCGGTAACACAAGTGTCACTTGTCATTATTGGTCTAATTCAGTAATCCGTCATCGTGCGCTCACTGTATGCGGCGCATTATGTGCCGGCACAGCAGGTGTATTACGCACTGAGGTGGAGATTCGATTTGACGTGCACACACGGGCGAGAGGGCCGACGGGGGCGCCGGTGTGTGTGTGTGTGTGTGTGTGTGTGTGTGTGTGTGTGTGTGTGTGTGTGTGTGTGTGTGTGTGGGAGATGGATAGAAAGATGGAGGGATTGAATTTGTGTGTGTGTGTGTGTGTGTGTGTGTGTGTGTGTGTGTGTGTGTTATGACTGTGTACTGGGAAGAGACAGACATTTCATTAAAGGTCATTAAAATCATATGGAAACTGTTCTTTTAGAACACATCGTCCCACAGACGCCTAAATGTCTATTCATTAAGAATCTGTCTTCTGAATCTGAAATTACACTTAATGGCCATTTTGTTTCTGTTACAAAGAAAGTTTGGGACACCAGGTCAGATTAAAGAGGATTGAATCACATAAGAATATAATAATCACTGTCTAGTGCAGGTCCTGTTTAAGAGGATTTGGTCATCTGCAGAAGGTCCTGGATCCAGAAGACCCTTGGAGGGATTCCACGTCTCCTCCTCTTTCACATATTATTGAGGTCACATGTTGATATTTGTGCTACATGATGACTCCCAATCAGCTCTTCCTCACATCACTGTTTAGTCCGCATGACGGCGTCGTGTTGTGCGGACGCTCTTTGTGCGGCGACAATTAATCACGATGCGCGTCCGCGCGGCTCGCACTTTGTCCCCCGTTATTGATGACACCTTTTTGAGCTCCCGCCGTCACCGGCTGAACTGCACCCTCAAAGGTCAAACAGCGGAACGGTTGCCGCTCACCGGCCGCTGAATTTTTCCCCCCTTCGCGTCGCACAATATCGATTGCATGCGTTGTGGGATCTGCCCCCCCCAGTCACAAATGAGTGGATCAATTTAAAACGATTACAAAGCAGAAACATTTTCATGCAATGACGCTGCGATCTCACCCGCGCGCCCCGTGTCGCTGTGCGCGCCGCAGGAGAGCGACGGGGTTCAGGGTTCGTGATGTCCGGGTTTTCCCCGATCCCGCTTCATCAACGGCGGTCCGTGTATGTGAGCGCTCCCGCCTCGCGGTCCCAGTGGGGCCCGGAGGACTTCATCGCGGTCTTAACCCCACAGATCCGGTTACCCGTAAGTGTTTTTCACACCGTTTGAGCCAATCGGAGCGCTCCGCGCCGAGTCCCAGGTCGCGCTCGCGTCCCGCCAAGACCGCACAACTAACTGCATTTACTTGACTTTTTCTCCGCGCGTAACACCTGCACATTTCCACCGGTTCATCACACACCGACTCCGAGGGGGGATTTATTGCTTTGTGGTGGTCTCGAGTTTTTACTCCTGGTTTTATTGATTCATTTTCATCGTTCCTTTTTTCATTAACAAGAAGTTAGCAAAATATAAGACCCTAATACGTGATCTGACTATCGGCCAACGGGCTGTCGAGCGCCAGAGGAAACCCTGGACTGACTGCTGTTGTCTTTTAACCTAAAAGCATTATTATAGTATTATTCTAATATTATTCTCTTCAATAACACAAGTTTTTCTCTCCTCATTTCAATGATTATTGTGAACAGAACAGCGCAAAACTCTTCTGTCTCTCTTACTGTCATTACTGTGCACCCAATGGACACAAGCACCAACAAAAAGTGAGTCACAGTCTAAAAAGCATCGAGCTCATTTAGTTGCCTTTACTTACTTTAACTTGGGTTGTTAAAGCCAAAATGTTGAGCTTTTTAAAACCTGAAATCACTAATTGATTTGCTTGATGATGATCACCGACTGCAGGTTTATTTTCCTTCTGATCAAAGGGGGGGGGGGGGGGGGGTATTTTTTTAAAGGGGGGGAGGAGGAGGAGAAGGAGGAAGAGGCAGAAGTATAAGAGGGAAGTAAGGATGTTTGAATTATTACCCTGTATTTGCCTGAGAGGATGTGAGACAGAGAGCAGGAGGGGCGATGGCGAGCTGTTGAAGTAAAGATGAGAGTTGAGCCCAAAGGTGAGGATGAGGGGGGGAGTTTGGGGGGGAGAGATGGGGGGGGGGGTGGGGATGAATGGATGGAGAGAAGGGATGAGAGACGGCAGCAGCATGAATGAGTATATGCGGCGCGCGGTCCCGCTCCGAGGATGATGAAACGTTAATTAAAGTAAACGAGCTACCTGAGCTCCCCGACTAACCCCCCTGTCACTCTGTCAAGAGGGGGGGGGGGGGGGGGGGGTCTGACTGAACTGGAGAGAAGTTGGATAACCCAGATGTGGATCCACTTCAAGGTTGATTGCTGTCACAGTTTTCACGCATAGGCGCATCCACGTTAAAAGAAATGACCACGTGGGTCAGGGGGGGGGGGGGGGGGGATATTTGGGAACAACTTATGGGAGTTTTTTTTGTGGGGACATTTTTTTATTTAAAAATGAATAAACCACATGCACGGGCATTCATCAGTAAGAAAAAAGGGCCTCATTTCTCCTTCTTTCCCGTTTTGCCGATTCAAAGGTTATCCAGCAAGTTCACCTTTGTTTCTTCTCTCCTTTTTTTTTGAACGCTCATATTCATTCAATTAATCTGGGCTCTAATTTGTTTATATATTTATTTCCTCGGTCTGGCTATCACTCTCTCCCTTTTTTCATCTCTCTCCAACGATTATCCTGCCGTCTAATTAGAAATCGATGCGCGGGGCCGGCGGGTATTTGCGATGTGTTTGTGGACGTTGAGAACAATTCCCCGGACGGAAAAGACTGAGAGAAGAAAGAGAGAGGAAGAGGAAACGCTACAGTGCACCGCAATAGATGCACACACACACACACACATTCTGACTACCGACTTCATCGCTTGCAGCTATTCTTCTTTTTCTTTTTCAAAGCAGCGGGGTCCGTTAAAAAAAATAGAGAAAGAGTAAAGAAAGGAAGGAGAGGAAAAGAAAAGCATTTTTTAACGACCGACGCGAGGGACCTTTTGCAGAATTGTTGAGGAGTGTTTCCCCGTCTTTTAGGAACACAAACAAATCTCAAAGTTTAAATGTGATGGCCTGTATCTAACCTCAGCCTACAAGCCGAGGGAGCCGATTCAGCGGGAACATGTACGTGCATTATTATTATTATCAGCACTATTGTTATTATAATATTATTCACATTAACAGTAATGTGGAGTCACATTGAATCCGTATTATTCGCCGGTATCTTTTTCTATGCAACTGCAGCACAAATGAGATCAAGCAAAGGCGTCATAATATTTTTCAGTGTTTTCCCCCAATAATAAATCCAAATGGCCTCTTCGCGTTTTGATCATCGGACCGTTATGCGTCTCTTATTGAAATACGGAAATGAATGTGGGAATAAATAAACTAAACAGGTCCCCCGTGAATCTCCTCCTCGCTCATGTCTCCCCGGTGTCTCCCCGGTGTCTCCCCGGCGCTCACACCGAGCCGGAGCCCCGTCCTCTCCGCCGCGTCCCGTGGAGACGAGTCGGCACAAGCGGCGGGTCAGCGCCATTGCCGGAGACCGATCGAACCTAACCGCTTTAGCAGCAGCCAGATGACAAAAAGAAAGTGTTCCAACCAAGAAAAAAAAGAAAAAAAAAGCGAGAGGAATGCAAGGAATGAGAGGCGCGCGCTGTTATTAGTTCAGCTTTACGCCGCGGTGCGCACGCGGCTTTTATTGGCCCATAATCTGTTTTCGGACGCGCGGTGCTCCCTGTTCATCATCCCAAACGAGATGCATCACTTTGTCTCCCTTCTGCGCGCGTGTGTGTGCGTGTGCGCGCTCGTGCGCGTGCGAGACGGTGGGCGCACCAGTCATATGGAAATGTCACATCGGGAAATGCGGTGTTGGAGTGTCACCCGCCCTGTGCGTGATGAGGAAAACTGAATAACTTGTTGTTTTTTTTCCCTCCTCCTTGTTGCTTCACATTTCATCAACCCCTTGTGATGCTTTACTCGCGCCAAAACCATCAGTCTGCCTCCCCGGTGTGTGTGTGTGTGTGTGTGTGTGTGTGTGTGTGCGTGTCCTCTTTGCTCTGTGCAGCGTTGCAGTAAGTCACATTTGAGGCTCCATCCTTGCATTTTCTGTCAGTCTGTCTTTCCATCTTGCACGCTCATTAAACGTCCCTCACACACACACACAGAAAGACTCTCTCTCTCTCCCTCCCTCCCTCCCTCCCTCCCTCACTCAGTCTCTTTCCTTCTTCTTCTTCCTCCGCGCCTCACGCTCCTCTTGCCCGTGGCTATATGATCGTGAAAAATGTGTTTACAAAACTCGCTCTCTCGCAGATCAAACCGCACGGACGAATCAAAGACTTTGCAGAGGAGAGGAGAGGGAGATAGAGAGAGAAGGGGAACGAGCAGAGGGTGTGTAGAGGCCTTATCATTTTAAAATTCTCCATGCGCGCCCCCCCCCCCCCCCCCCCTCCCTCCTCCCTCTCTTGTGTTTGTGTGTGTTGATGTCTGCCCGTGTCTCCTTTGGTAATACAATATCTGTAAGGCCCCCAAAACAACTGTGTCTCACAGTTAAATATGAGATAATGCAATATTGATGTCTTCTTGTCTTTGCGATAACGCAATACTGGGCCCATTCCGGCTGCACGCGCTAACGTGGAGCGATAGTGCCCTCGCACTTAAAAGAATTACGGTGATCCTGTAATACATTTTAGAGGGATACTTCACAAATATGAAGTCCCTGAAGGAATAGAGTGGGGCTCGTGAAAACAGAGCAGTTAAAATGACTCCCAAAGTAGCATCGGGTCACATTTCAGACTAAGTATTCGGCACAAGACACAACTAGTCGAGATGGGACGTATATGTTTTTCATTTTGCTCTCTTTTATACATTTGGTTCTCACAATGTTGTTTCCAGATGCTGCAGGTGGCCCCAATTCAAAGAGACTCGATCTCAATTTAAATGTTGCCTTTGCAAGTAATTACGTGTTTGTGCCCTCAGAGCAACGTGGACCTCATGCACTTCATGTTGTTAATGAGTCCGATTGATACTGATTACGCAACGTGATCTCCAAAACCTGTATACAAAATATTTGACATAGAAATTCGTAACGATACACAGGAACTGGCGGCGGTTAACCACGCCCCCCTGAGTGAACAACATGGCGGACCATGTGGGATTCTTGAGTGAACGTCTCTCCGCCATGTTGGATTTTTTGAGGGGGTTCGGGTCAGTATTCTATTCTTACAAGTTAACGTTGATTTCTCGTTAAAAATGCATCATAACAGGTTTATTTTACATGGTTAGACTTCACGAAGTGCTTTTACGGGGCGCAGGTCCCCGTTCACTTTGAACAGGGCGACGTCATCAGTTGCAGTCCGTTTTTATTTCCCATGTATCACTACGAAATTTGTATCTTCAAGATTTTCGTATACATTTTTACGGTTTACAGGTTTTGGAGATCAGGCTGGATTACGTGGGATAAACAGCATGTAACATGTTACGTGACAACAGATACAATTTGAGTTCATGAGGTCAAATCGCATGAGGTGTTCGGCTCTTTGACAAGCTCTGACTTGATGTTTCTACACGAGCAGAGGCGTCTAAATGAATGAAACGAGGACAAGAGGAAGACAAACAAAAGACAAACGGGGGGACACGGGAGGAGTGCCAGTGTCAGGCTGAGGAAGGGGGTAAGGGGTGAGGAGAGGAGAGGGAGGGGGGGCAGACAGACGGGCTGAGGGAGCGATTATAGCAGGGTTTATGTATGAGCTATTGATTGAGTCGGTGGTGACTTCTTGAGTGGTTAATTCGGGAAGTGAGAGCGATAGAGAGAGTAACTCACTGACCAGAGGGGGAGGGTGGGGGGATAAAGAGAGAGATAGAGACAGCATGGGGAGGATGAGGAGAGAGATGTAAGGGTGGAAAACCAGACAGTGTTTTGCAAGACATTACGTTGTTATTCTTCAAGACTGTGAACGGGAACTATTAACAATTGGGTTTTGTTGAAATCTGCTTTATTTCCCTTTATTTCCCATCACAGCCGTCACTGTGATGAACACTTAACCAGACACCTCCATCTGCTCTACATATTTATATGACTCCAGTAAATGTTCATGCTTAGTTTCTGTCCTCTATTTTGTTGCCTTTAATGTGTTTTTTCATATTTGTGTTGTTGATTTGTACATCCATGTACAATTTAGAGCAACGTGTAACCGGAGACAAGTTCCATGTGTGTAAACATACATGGCCATTAAAGCCGATTCAGATTCTTTGGAAAAAATGACAACAATGTAATTTATTATGAACAAAAATATGTTCTTTTGGGGTGACAACGAGTAATAAGAGTGTGTGACACTTCTGTTTGTGGTCAGTTAGACTGTAAATGATTGTTAGACATCTTATGAACAAACTAATAGAACTCCAATGACACGCGAGGCCTATAAAATAGACCATGTTTTACAGCTGGGGGGCTCCGAGGCTTCTGGAATATTGTTCTCTCCCTCCATAAACAAGCACGCGCACTTACAGGCGCGTTCACGCGCGCCTCTCTGGTCTCCGCAGGACACTCACCTGCTCGAGGCGTCCTTGTTCCCTACCACCTTGTCCGAGGAAGTCAAAACCAAGAGCAACAACTTAGGCACGCGCGTGCCCGCGTGTCCGCGCACGTGTCCGCGCGTGTGCGTGTGTGTTCCACGTCTGTATGACCGCTATTATTCTAAATGGCTCATTTCGCATCTCTCATAGCTTGTTTCCTGTAGTCAAATTCCTAAAAGCTGCGCGCGCGCGATCGGCTACGTCGGGTTCCGCGTCCAAAGCGCGCGTGTTCGCGCGCGCGCGCGCGAAGGTCAGCTCGCCGGCGCGGGTTTTGATCTCTCAGCCGCGAGATCAAAGGCGCTCTCTGGCTATTAGTCAGCGCGAGCCATTGATCCCCCATCGATCCACACGAGACACAGTGAACACCGCGCGAGGCTCCCCGAAGAGGAGAGCGTGTGCGCGCGTGCGTGTGCGTGCGCGCGGGCAGAGGCAAACTCGAGCTTCTTCTTTGCCGCGGGACATGAAACAATGAGGCTCGAGCCGCTTTGCCTCCTTTCAACTCGGGCGCGAG